>NC_052048.2:62535615-62578115 GCF_903992535.2 Arvicola amphibius
CTGGAAGGAGAGCCTGTCCATTGTCAATTACTAGTTCTTTCTGGGAAGGGATCGCAGGGCATTAAAGAGAAAGGAACAGGAGAAAAAGAGTCTTGGGAGAAAGAAGACTGGGGTGGAGTCCCCTCAGCGAGCTCCCAGTCTCGTGGTGAAGGCCAGGTTCATGCTTTGCCTCAGCATCAAGGGGGCATAGTTGGGCCCAGGTGTTCAGAACAAGGCTGGAAGCTTTCCTAGCAGAGTTAGAGGCTGCTTCCTGAGGTTCTAGACCTCCTGAAGACCCCAGCTCAGGCCATGCAGAGGGGCAGGGGAGAGTGGGCAAGTGAGCCTGATCAACAGGGTCAACCTGCCTCCTGGTGCCCTTCCTGCCTGGAGCCACCTTCTCAAGGCCTGGGCCATTGCTACCTTTGATTCCCTTCATTCAATCTGAGGTAAGGGGGACTAGAAGAGGCCTCTATCCCACACAGGCTGGAACTGGCCCCTGGGAAACATGCTGCTCCCTTGGGTGCCTTACTACAAACAAGCGTAGGGCAGGAAAAAAACATGGTAACATTTTTTTATACCAGCTTTTCTATATAGTGGCAAGGATCATGACTAACCTTCCTCATGGATCGTCACGTGTGAGAATAGGATGTGCACCTCAGGATAACTATGAATACAGCCAACATATTTGTACATGGTAGCATCTTTTTACAGTGTCAACAGATTAGAGAACCCTGGTCTAAAGAGCAGTTGTAACCAATAATGGCTATCTTTCTGAGCAGAAAGGTATTGTCACTTGATCTCTTGGTACCTCCTGACACCACCAAACCTACCACAGTGCACCGGTTCAATGGCCTCTGTCCCTACATTCTGCACATAGGTCTGTCTTAGGGACCCTTCTTATCTCCTGCTCCCTTCCCACCCTCCCCCAATCTTTAGGAGTCTCCGGCACGGACGACTAATAGCTCTAGAATGCAATTATGGATTTGCTTCTTCCTCCTCCCTGAACCCCAGAGGCTCTTTAGACTTCCCTCCTCTTCAGGGTGGGATGAGGTGGCTCAAGTCCACGAACGACGGCCAGCATCACCTTGGCAGGGTCTGGAATCATCTGGAAGACCGTAGTGGCTCCTTTCTGTTGCTGTTCTAATACGCCGTAACCGAGGGAGTCTATAGAGAGGAGAGTTTGTTTGGGCTTACGGTGGCAGAGGGAGAGCTGTGACGGCGCTGAAATATGGCAGCAGGCAGTCAGATCGGAGGTGTGAACCGGAGCTGCCTGGCGGTATAAACTTCAAAACCTGCTCCAGTGATGTACTTCCTGCAGCAAGGCTTATAAAACCTTATAAAAAGTTCCTGAGCTCCCCAGAGTGCCACCAAGTGGAGAACAAGTGTTCAAACATGGCATCTATGGGGATATTTCCCATTCAAACCGCTCCAGAGGGTTAGCTCTGTTGGAATGGGATTATCTAGATTGGGTTTAACTTAGCGGGGAGAGCCCACCTTCACTGTGGGCAGCAGCGTCCCGTGGGCTGCAGCCCTTAGGACATGATCCTGAGGAAGGAGCTGAACAATGGATTCATTTCTCTCTCCTCTCTGACTGGACACTTTTGCAACATAATGCTTCATGCTCCTGTTGCTGTACCTTCCCATGGTGAAAGTCTGTGAGCCCAAATAAAAAAAAACCCTTCCTTAAATTGCTTTCATCAGATATTTTATCAGGATGAGAAAAATACCTATACACACGCACAAGGCAGAAACAGGGACCCGCTCCTCAGTGCCTCACACTGCAGAGATAAAAGGTGCTTGTTGATGGGCCTTGGCATGTCCCTAAGACGGGGTAGCAAGGGTCCCTTGCCTTGGAGTGTCTGCCTCTAACTGCTGTAACCCCTCCATAGCTGGGACTCACTGCAGATGGCAGTTCCTCGCCGGAGCCTCCAGAAGTTGGAGTAGAACCTGGGTGGGCCCCTGCTCTTGTTTCTTCTTCTGATCTTCAAGCCCCATGTGTGAGGTCAGCCATATGCCACGGAGGGTGGGCCCTAGGCCTGTGGGGTCCTCATGGGGCCCATAAGCCACACTTGGTTCTAGACGGGAGTCTGGTGTGTGGACGGCTCCCCTGGCGGGTAGAGCATTTGTGTGGGTGTGATCACACGAGACTGGGCTTCCACAATGGTGCTGACATCCTAATTTTGAATGATTCAAATTGTTTATATCAGCAGGAGCCTGGCAAGGAAATTCTTTTTGCTCAGATTCCAGTCACCCTAGGGGCACTTCTGTCACCCCCTGACATTAAGCCATCTTACTGCTTATTGTATTAATTGATTTTCTCTTAGTTGCCTAAAAATGTCTCTTAAAAGACCCACACCAAGGGAGGGCTCCTAGATCCCCTTTGTTACTCCTTCCAGCCATGTTTCTCAATCCCTACATTTTAAAATTGGATCCAGATAGGCCTCCCAAGCCTAGTCTTTTAGCTGAGGCAATCTCCCTTCATACTGGCCCAGTGGACACTGTTTTGACCCACTCAACCCTTAACCTTCTGGAAAAAGAATCAAGAGTACTGCTCATACCCTGGGATATCCATGAGACCAAAGACATAACCACCTTGCAGGGACTAAAAATGCCCGGGAGCCAGGGATAGCCCAAGGGGGGCCTTCAGCAAAGGACCTCAGAGTCTGGGCCTCCTCTGCACCAGCTGCATGCTCCTCTCTCCTCACAGCCCACTTGTCCGGGTCCTGAACCTCTGGCTTCCTTGGAGCACACATGCTGGCCTAATTTCTCCCCTAGTGATGCTGGATTTGGGCTTGGAGTGGAATATCCAAAGGTCCTACATCTGGGGAGTGGTGGTCCCCTGGGAGACAGAGGTGAGCAGAGCTCTGTGGTGGCTGGAGCGGGGTGGGGTGGGGGTTCAATGCTATGAACACTTCCTTCCCAGAAGCATCTGCCCTGGGCCCCGCTCTGAGCTCTGAGCCTCTTTGTCTCCGCCTTCTCAGCGGGGCTGTCAAAAGCTGAGCCTCACAGGTTGTGACTAATCACTAGCACATTTTTTTTCCATCCAAGAAGAAGAAAAAGTTGAAGGAGATGAAGAAAAAAAATCCCAACAGTGAATAACTCGGAAGACTTTCCAACATGTGGGTGTTTTTTCTGGGACCAAAGATCAGGAAGATTCCAAATGTAAACAATCCCAAAATAACCCAGTTCTCCCAAGCCCAGGCATTCCCAGGACTGGCTGTCCATGCTCCCTCCCTTTCCCCCTGGGAGCTGGGGTCAGGAAGAGGTGGCAAGGCTTAGGCGCTGTGAGGGATTGTTGGGTAGGGCCTTCAGCAGAGCCTGAGCGCTGTGAGAGAGCCTTGGATCTTCTCATCAGAACTGCGGTGGTCTTTCTCTTTTGAGAGAGGGGCTTCCCTGTGTCTCATTGGACCAGCTCTCTCTGAGATAAGGGCTTTCTCTGCTTGGTTATATCCCATTGTGCTTAAACCGAACTCTTGGGACTTCTCGCCAGCACAGTGTAATGGAAAGAATATGGCCTTTGAAGTCACACAGGGTTGGAATCTTGGCTCCACAACTTATTAATTGTGTGGCCTTGACTGTGTTATTCTGCATCTGGGAATCTCAGTTTCCTCCTTAAAAACTGGGGTAATATTCCTTACCCGAAAAGAAATGACTAAATGTATCTACTGCGGTGCTCAATGCCTAAAAAGGGCTTGCCCCACCATTTCTTTTCCTCTCCATCACTGTGGGGAGGATGCTTGAACTGTAGACATTGTTTTCAGCCTTTCCTCTCCTGGAAGAATTCTGTGTATATTCAAAGACAGAATCATTCCCCGTGTTTTTGCCTGCCCACCATTCACTTGTACACCCTTAGGCGCTCTCTCTCTCTCTCTCTCTCTCTCTCTCTCTCTCTCTCTCTCTCTCTGTCCATTTCCTCTCTTTCAGATGGAATCTCATTATTCTTCCAAGGTCTAGTCAAGGTCTAGTTTCATATTCTTAGACTCAAGCAATCCTCCTGCCTCAGCTTTCTAAGTAACTGGCATGACAAGGCCCACGACACTGCACCTGGTTGATTGTAACCCCCGTGGAAAGAGAGTACGTTAATATTTCATGTCGAACATCTTTTTGCGGGAGATCGCAGTGTGGGGGGGAGAGGAGATTCTGGTAAGCATATTGGCAGCAGTGACAGTAGAGTTGATAGCATTCATGATGATGAGGTAATGGCAGTGGAGGGTGCGGCTGTGAAGGTGTAAGGGATGGTGGTGATGGGGAACACGGAGAAGCTGATGGAGAAGGTGGTTAGGGTGATGGAAGAGGTGGCGGTCGTCATGGTGATGAAGGCTAAGATGGAAGTATTTGTGATGTGAAGGGGAGGGTAGCAGAGGTGATGGGATGAAAGCCACGGTACTGATGTTGATACAGGCCACGTGGAGGTCACCGTACTTGGGTTGCTCGGCATGACAGATTAGGTTACACTTGATATGGCCTCATGGTGACATATGGTGCTACGTGATGAGACTGCTCCCAGCCAGTCATCCACTCAGCAGATGAAGGCATGGAAGAGGCAGGCACAGCAAGGTAGAAGAAGGCTATATGATTAACTGTTACTTTGGCTCTAAGCTATAATAGAGAACATTAGACTGCTTAATCATAGTTGATTGAACACACATGTTTATCTTGGCTACCTCCAGGAGTCCCACTAAAATGTCATTAATGGAATGTTTAAAAAAGAAGAAGAAGAAGACGACGACATAAACCCACAAGGAAAATGAGGATGGGAGAGGGAACAGCAGCAGTGAGAGGAGCTAGCAGTTTGGGAATTAGACAGTACGTGGAAGCATGGCGCCAGCCCCAGCAGACCACAGGAACAGAGAGGCCCAAGCCACAGAAGTCGGAGGAGACCCAGTGTTCAAGAGTCTGGGGGACAGGCAGAAGGGACAGACAGGTAGCAAAACTCTGGGACTTCATAATCCCAGTGTGGATGGGGAACGGACAGCACTGTTTTCTCCCGAAGGCAGGATTTGGAGAGGCTGGAAAAATGGACTGCCTGGTAACTGGTTCTTGCAGAAAGCGGGAGGAGTGTCCCTGTCCCAGCAACATTCTTCCACCTGAGCATATCTGTACGTTCAGTCCTTCCAGTGCTCAGAAAACAGAGGTTTCTCTCTGAGATATTCAACCAGGAAGGTTCTGTACACAGAGGCACCTCAAATGGCTCTGAGGTGGGGAGTTTAAGGATGAATGCAGTTCTTGAAGGCCAAGGCTGTTTCCTTCAGTCTAGTTCTGGGATGCTGAAATCACCTGGAAGGCAATGGAAGAAATTTTCCTGGGAGAGCTAACTTTCTTAAAATAAAAGGCACTTGATTCCTCAGTAACAGTATGTCCTGCTCAGTCACCTAATGATAAAGCCCACCTGCCCATTCTCTCCTCTCCTCTCCTCTCCTCTCCTCTCCTCTCCTCTCCTCTCCTCTCCTCTCCTCTCCTCTCCTCTCCTCTCCTCTCTCTCCTCTCCTCTCCCTCCCCCCCCTCCCCCTCCCCTCCCTCCCCTCCCTACCCCTCCTCTCTCTCCTCTCATCCCTCCCCTCCTCCCTCCTCCTCTCTCCTCCCTCTCTTCTCCCTCCCCTCCTGTCCTCCTCTCCCCTCCCTCTCCCTCCTCTCCCTCATGTCCCTCCTCTCCTCTCCTCCTCCTCTCCTCTCCTCTCTCCCTCCTCTCCTTTCCCCTCCTCTCCCTTCCTGTCCCCTTCTCCTCCCCTCCCTCCTCCCCTCCTCTCCCCCCGCCTCTCCTCTCCTCCCTCGCCCTCCCCTCCCCTCACCCCCCTCTCCTCTGTCCCTCCTCTCCTCGCACTCCTCTCCCCCTCCCCTCCTCTCCCCTCCCCTCCTGTCTCCTCTCCTCCCCTCCCCTCCCCTCTTTTCCCCTCCCCTCCCCTCCTGTCTCCTCTCCTCTCCTCTCCTCGCCTCGCCTCGCCTCGCCTCGCCTCGCCTCGCCTCGCCTCTCCTTGCCTCTCCTCTCACCATTTCCACCTGGAATCGTAGAGCCTACCATGTAAGTATAAAAAGGCAGCTGAGAATCATTTTATAGTTAAGGAAAACCTTCAAGAGATCACAGAAACCAGAAGAGACAGCAAGAAGAAAACAGCACAAATGAAGATTAATATTTTCAGGATGATCAAAGGTGGAGCCTCTTTTAAATGAGAACTGGGGATGGTTTTCTTAAAAGGAACTGGAACAAGAAAGTTCCTGGAAAATAGAAATATAGCACCCACATTTGATTTAAAAATCAAACCTATGTAAAGTAAAGGTGATAAAATCAAAATGATTTTTTTTTACCAAGGAAGAATGAAACTCAAAAAGAAATATGAGTTAATGGAAAAACTAGATGTTTGATCTGTGAGTAGCATCTAGTGATACAAGCCCTAGAGAATGGAAAATGAAGAACCTGAACTGTGAGGAGGAGGAAGAGGAGGAGAGGGAAGAGGGGGAGGGGGAGTTGAGGAAGGAGGAAGGAAGGAGGGGGAATTATTTCCTAAAGATGGAGACCATAAAATTACAGATAGAAATTTTTCTATAAATTCATTATAAATTATTTTTTAAAAGCAAAATCAATCCAGTAAAAGACACACTAAGTAAACTCTCCAAGCTAGAGAGGAAAAATTTTAGCCTTGCTGGAAATGAGAATATAGTTAACTAAAAATTATTGATAACTAAACTGTTTACAAGTATTCCCCACATCTACTACATAAACTGGAAGTAAATGAATGCTACATTAAACTACAATGCTCCTGTCTTCCAAACTACATAATCATACACTGCCATTGTGGCAAGAGAGCATGACCATAAAACCATGTAATTTTGTACACATGTGGCTTTTACTTTTTAATACTTTATGTGTGTGAGTATTCGTCTGCTCACATGTATGTACACCTGTGTGTGTAGTGCCCTTTGAGGCCTGCAAGGTATGGGACCCTCCAGAACTGGAGTTCCAGGCAGCTGTGAGCCTCACATGGGCCCTGATACCAAATCCAGGTCCTCTGCAAGAGCGTCCAGTGGCCTTAACTGCTGGGCCATTTCTTCCGCCCCTTCCTTTTAAAAGTGTGATTGACAATCATTACTTCCCATTTGGCCCTTGGGGAAATGCTTTCACCCTAGTCAGGACATAACCAAGGAAAGGGAAGAGACAGGCCATGTAGAACTCTGGGTGAATTCAAAGAGAAATCCAAAAGCCACAGTGAGGACTTTGGGAGGAGACTCTTCCAGATGTGTACAGAATAATTTGTCTAGATTGTCTTAATCAAGAAGGTTTCTAGGAATGAAGTCCCCAAGAAAATCAGCATATAGTCAAAAGAAATTATGGAGTTTTTGTTTTGTCTTGTTAGAGCTACTCTCAACCTGTGGGTCTTGATTTCTTGGGAGGGCAAATGACCCTTTTACAGGGGTCACCTATCACCATCGGTAGAATCAGATGTTTACACTATGATTCATAACAGTAACAATACTGTAGTTATGGAGTAGCAATGATGATAATTTAATGGTTTGGGCTCACCACAACATGAGAAATGGTATTGAAGGCATTAGGGAGATTGAGAGCCACTGGTTTACAATATAGGGATGAGCCTGTTTATACACAGTACATGGTAAGGAGAACAATAGGCAGTTGCTAAGAGAACCACAGACTAGAAAGAGAAAATAAATGGTGTCTATGTAGCAATGGTGATCAGAGCCAAAATGGCTATACTGACACACACATTGTATTTGTGATCAGGGGCTGTGGCAGTCTTGGTAAAAGAATGCCCCCATAGGCTCATATATTCATATGCTTAGTTACCAGGGAATAGCACTATTTGAGAAGGATTATGAGATGTGGCCTTGCTGGAGGAAGTGTGTAGCTGGGAGGTGAGCCTTGAGGTTTCAGAAGCCCGTGCCAGGCCCAGTCTCTCTCTTCCTCCTTGTACTCAGGATGATCCAGAACCATGCTCGTCTGCCTGCTGCCATAATCCCCACATGATGATAATGGACTCACCCTCTGAAACTGTAGGCAAGCCCCCAGTTAAATGTGATCTCTCCTGAGATTTGGCATGCTCCCAGTGTCTCTTCATAGGAACAGAGCCGTGACGAAAACAGGCTCTGTCTGTGGAGAGTGGGAGCATGAAAGGGCTTAAACTTGCCTTCCTTAGAATAAGATCAGCAGAATCTGGTGGCAAGATTTGCCTGCTTTGACGTGAGGAAATGTCTGCTTTACCATGCCACTTGGAAATATGGAAATAAAGACAAGATGAGGTTTAAATCCATCAAAGTGCTTGTGTCAGGAGAGGACCCAGGAGCAAGCAGGACTGGCCAGGAACTGTGCTTTTCATTATGAACCTTGTAGAACATTCTACTTTCAAAATATGTACATGTATTACTTTGATTTAAAAAAAAACCCTAAGATTTAAATAGAATATACAAACGAGAACACTAGCGAGACATGCTAGATGACGTGGGGAAATGCCTTGCCCAAATAAATCAGTCCAAATGGCCCAGAACCAGAATCCTCTAAAGACCTGCTCCATCTACTGCCTCCAGGTCCAAACCCAAGCCTTGGATGTGTCCACACTCCCCAGAAAGCCACAAAAGGAGCTCCAGAAACACAGGAAGGTCTTGCTTTTGCTACACTGCTCAGGCCATTCCAGGACCATGTGGCTGCCACATGGGAGAAGGGGGGAGCAGGGAGGAGGGCTCAGGACCAAAAGAAGGAGAGATGATTAGTCCTCTCCCTAGGGGAGCAGGCCTCAGCCCTCGTCCTTAACCCACGTGAGCCAGACAGACTGCCCGAGTACACCAGAAGGGGTTCCTGGGGTGGCTAGCCATTCCAGTACTTCCTGAGGGGAACTGTGAAAGACCCCCAGGATTCAACAAGGACAGTGCTAGAGAAAGTAACAATGACAAGTTTTCTAAGACTGGTGTGTGTGTGTGTGTGTGTGTGTGTGCCATGTGAGAGCAGGTCCCTGTGGAGGGCAGAAGATGGCATCAGATTCTTTGGAGCTGGAATTACAGGTAGTTGTAAGCTGCCTAATATGAGTGCTGGGAACTGAACTTGGGTCCTCTGGAAGAACAATATGTATTCTTAGCCACTGAACAACATCTCCAGCCTCCTCAGTATTACTGTTTTGTGTATGTTTGACGCTTACCTGTGTTGATATGCACCATATATGTGTAGTACCTGAGGAGGCCAGAAGAGGGTGTCAGACTCTTTGGAACTAAAGCTACAGATAGTTATGAGCTGGTGTGTGGGACCTGCTCTCAGTCACTCAGGATTGCTGTATCTATGAGTGATTCAGATCTGTGTGTTTTCTGATCACTGGGGCCATCAGAAGGACCTGTGATGGACTCTGTGGTTCTGTGTTGGTCTTCTAGGGTTAGCCCAGGTGGTGACAATGGTGGACATCAAAGTCCTACAGTATGTGATGCCAGAACTTCTCATTTATATTCTCCGTGCTTCAAGGACTGACTGGGGCTTTGCTTTGCAGCCTGCCTTTCCATTCTGGGATCCGTGCTGATGCTGGGGCTTCCATCTGTGAAAGGCAAAGGCCAGGTTTGCAGCAGGGAGAAAGACTGGTTAGACACATACTGAACTTCCAAGCTTTTGCTCAGAAGTCGCCATCTGTGACAGCAGTGTGCTAGGAAATGTGGGTAACCCTGACCTAATTATTCTCTTTCCCTCTCTTCCCCTCCTATTCTTTCTCCCTCTCCCTTTCTTCCCCTCCTTTCTCTCCTCCTCCTCCCTCCCTCATCTTTATCTTCTTGCCCCTTTGGTGTCCTTTTCCAGGACCCCATGCTCATAAAGCGAGCTGTCTACCACGACGCTCCATTTGTCACCCCCAAACTAGTTTCAAAGATCCAGGGGCATGCAGTCTTCTTATTTGTCTGAGAAGAGAACAGGGGTGCCCATGACCTTCTTGCAGGCTACACTAGGTGCTATTTGCCCAGAGCATGGAAGAAAGAAGTTCCGAGGAGTGGTCAGGGAAGAAGCGCTGGATCACATGGGGGGTGGGGCTGGGACAAGGGAAGACCACTGAGAGGGAGGAAGTGCCAGGAGCAAGAGGCCAGAACCTGCTTGCTAGTGGTCCTCTTCTGAAATTTCTGGCTTACCAGAGACCCGACAGTCTTGGGGAGAGTTAGTCTGCAGTGGGAGCTAGGAAGGGAAAAGCTGTCAGATGGAGCACAGAGGACTTGGAATACCACACTTAGAGATTTGTGACATGAACCACAAATGAAACTTGTCTTAGTCATACAAGCTTGGGGGATACCGCATGCCTCAATTGGGGGATACCATGTGCCTTGCTTGGGGGATACTGGGTATCTCTCTTGGGAGATACCACATGCCTCGCTTCGGGGATATGTGCCTTGCTTGGGGGATACCACGTGCCTCACTTGGGGGATACTGCATGCTTTGCTTGGGGAAACACTGCATGCCTCTTGGATACTCACTCAGAAGGCCATCAATGATGGCAACTGCTATCTTCAATACACAGCTTCTAATGTCAGCCTGACTGCCAATGTCCTGGCTGGCAGCATTGGAGAGAGGGTGAGGAGCAGGCCAGGAAATAACGGACACCTCTGCTCAGATAGAAGGGAAGCAACTTAGCCATGTGGAAGTCCCTTGCTGTAAGGGGAGCTGGGGGTGTGGTCTAGGTATTTGTCCAGAGCAAGAGAGATGGCATTTGGAGGACAGCAAAATATCCAAATCTGTGCCAGTGCTTTTAAACTGAGCGTGGAGACACATGCCTATAATCTTAGCACTTGGTGGGTAGAGGCAAGAGGATTAGGAGTTCCCAGCATTCCTCAGAGGAGAGGAAGCCACAATGAGCAGACACTGGCTCAGTGACATGAAGGACTTTCTCAGTCACATTAACAGAGCTGTGTGCTATCAGAAACGGGAGTGGCCTGGGTTCCACCCCCTTCTGAGAGGTGTATTCTACTCCCAAGGACACTAGTTGTGAGCCTCTCTCCACAAGGAGAAGGGCTACGCATTCTATTCCCAAAAGGTTCCAGTGGCTAGAAATGTCAACCACCAAATTCACACAGGTCTCTGTGCCTGGGATTAGATGAGCAAAGACAAGTTGCTTTTAACCCCCTAGGTTGGTGCCATCACATTCCAACCACTTCACAGACTAAATTCGTCTAAAAATGAAGGTTTTGTTCAATGGCCATATGTGTTAGTGGCAAAGGCAACCTGATGGGGGAAGACTTGTTTTGGTTCATGGCTGCAGGGTACAGTCTATCATATTGGGAAGGCGTGACAGCAAAAACTGGAAGCAGCTGGTGCCACCGTGTTCAGTCAGGAAGCAGAGAGAGAACACATGGTCATCCTATTTTCTTCCTTTTAGTTCAGGCTGGGACCATAGCTCATGGGATTGACTGCCACTCATGGTCAGACTCAGTCTAGAAACTTCCTCAGTAACATGCCCAGAGGTATGTTTCCACGGTGACTCTAAATCTCTTAAGTTGTCAGTGATGAACCATGACAGCACCCAACCCATCTGAGAGTCCTTCAGCCTCCCGAGTACCAGGCATGGCAGCCCTCCCAGTGCCAGGAGATGTTTCAGAGGCAGAGCACTCAGCTTCACGACAGCTTCAAGAGACAGCTGAAGCATCCTACACTCTCACGCCCATCACCCTCACTGGCTGCCCAGAGCAGGAGCAGCCTGCTATGGTACCTCTCAGCCACAACCTCTCTGATTCCCAGGCATCCTCAAATCCTGGGTCCTTGGGTTCTCTTCAGAAATTGTCTACTATCTGATTTCCTGATTAAACAATTATTTTGATTTATCTCCTTTCTTTCTCTTGTCTGAGGCCACAAACTACATGAGTTCCCAAAGTACAGGTGTCTACTTGGAAGAGATATGATTTCCATAGGAAGCATAATTACTACAGAACATTAGGGAAATAAGTGATACCCCCCAGTCCCCTTCCATTCACATGTGTGCATATGTCTGCATGTATGTGTGTGTACATTCCGGATGCATGTATTTGTATGTGTGTGTACATTCCGGATGCATTCATATGCATGTATTTGTATGTGTGTGCTTGCACATGTGTACAAGTAGAGGTCAACCTCAGCTGTCATTTCTTAGGCTATGTCCATCTTCTCTTTTGAGACAGGGTTTCTCACTGGCCTGGAACTCACCAAGTAGTCTAGGTGGGCTAGCCTCTGAATCCCAGGGATCTGTCTGATTGTACTTCCCAGTCACTGGGGTTATAGGTTTATGCCACAATGCTAGGCTTTAAGAAATAGTTTTAAGATTGTGTGTGTGTATGTGTGTGTGGTGTGTGTATGTGTGGTGTGTGTGTATGTGTGGTGTGTGTATGTGGGGTGTGTGTGTATGTGGGGTGTGTGTGTGTGTGTCTGTGGTGTAGGCCCACATACAGAGTACAGGACAACTTTCTGGAGTCGGTGCTCTCTTGCTGCTGTGGTTCCAGGGACTGGACTCAGGTCATCAGGTTTGTGTCTCAAGTGCTTTTATCTTCTGACACGCCATCTCTGTGGTGGAGGCACTATCTCTATGAAGATGCCAGGTTTGGGTGTTTAACACCCATGGGCACCTTTGACCTGAAGGACCTGTGGTTGCCAAAACCCTGACAATCCCATAATCTTTGCATCTCCAGGAAACTCTGCCTGGTCTTTCTTTTCATGGTGCATGTGTACACAAGTATATGTGTAGACACACATGTGGGAGATATGTGTACATGTGTGTGCATGTGTGAAGAGGCTGGAGGACAACCCCACCCTCCTTTTCGTGTATGTGAGATAGTTTCTTACTAGTCCAGAACTCACTGTTCTAGTTGGCTTTCTGTCGCTATAATAAAATACTATGAGCAAAAGCAATCTGGGAAGGGAAGGGGTTATTTCATCTTACAGCTTGAGTTCAGCATGAAGTGGAGTCAAGGCAGGAGCCTGGAGGCAGGAACTGAAACAGAGGCCGTGGAGGATGCTGTTTACTCACTTGCTCTTCATGGCTTGTTCTGTCTGTTTTATTACAGAACTCAGGACTTCCTGCTGAGAAAGGGCACTGCCCACAGTAAGCTGGGCCCTCCCACATCAATCAGCAATTAAGAAAATGCCTCACAGACACGGCCACTGGCCAATCCGACAGGTATATTTTATCACATCTTCCAGAGGCTTCCTCTTCTCAGGTAGCCCTAGCTTGTGTCAAGTTGACAACCAAAAAACCAAAACTAACTAGCATAGAGCTCAAGTTGGCTAGGATGGTGTCAAGAGAGCCTTGGGGATCTCCCTAGCTCCATCCGCCCATCACTGGGATTATGAGCTCCTCACTACATCTGGCTCCCACATCCTAGTGTTTGCAAGCCATGCACTTCTGAGACTAAGCCACCTCCTTAGTCCAGGCAGGACTCCCTGGATTTTCACTGATATACTCTCAGGGGTGTGAGCAGGGTGCTCCTCCAGGGATGTCTTAAGGTATTCACCCAGGTACCAAATCTGGAGGAGTATCCCTGTCTCTTCATTGTTTGTGAGGTGGTAATGGACTGTCATGAGCCAGCTTCCTCCTGCATTTTCCTCTTGGGAAGCAGCACACACTCATTTAGACTAGGGAAACCCAGATGGTCAGCTGAGCACCCTGGCTCTTGCCCAGGTGCCCTCTAGACAGCTATTTTTCCTGACGATTAGATCCACGGGTCTTTACCAGTCCTAAGGTCACTGATCACAGGACAGTTGGAGGGAATGCCACACCTAAAGGTCATCCTGGGAAGGGTGTCCCTAGGGCTGTGCAATGCCACAGCCACAGTTTAAAACTGTCAGCATTATTCTCTTTGAGCACAAAGAGCTGTGAGGTGTTGAAGCATTCACTGCTGGGCATTCAAAGGATTCTCAAAGCTCTCTATCTAAGATTAGGCAGAATTTCCATTTCATAGATGGGAAATTAGGGCTCTAAAAGAGAAGGTAGTTTCCTCAGGATCACACAGCGTCAGTGGAGAAGAGCAAGTCAGGGCCACGTACTCCTATTCTTAGCACCAACACCATCTGCACCACCGTGTGGTAGTTCCTTGCCTCCTATAAGGATGCCCTGACCCCACCAGGCTCCTGTCACCCAGACCTCTAGTTTCTGCTATGTTTGTGTCAGGTCCTCCCTTTTGCTAAACAAAGTCTTCAAGGTGTGTTCTAGGTGGTGGCGTCCCTTACAGTTCCTGATGCCTTGATGGGAGGTGAGGGGTGTGTGTGGCGGGAGTATAGAACTTCCACATCTAGCTTAGGACTGAAAAGGGAAGGAAGAGTAACCCCTGCAACTCCGCATCCACCTTGCATCTGGATCCCAGCCCCTTGCTTGTCCTCAGCGGATTCTCCAAGCATCCAGAAATCTGAGATGCCTAGAAAAGAAGGAAGCAGCAGGGAGCAACTATGAGCTCATCCACACTGGCGCCAAGCATCCCAGGGGGACCCTTTTTCCATGGAGAGGTCTGGGCTCCTCTGGTGGTGATGGTTTCAGAGTTGGAGGTTCCCCACTGACCACCCCAGGGAATGGACACTGGCTTGTGGCACATTCCAGACATGCTCCCCTCAACCCTGGTGACATGAGAACTGGAGCTTCTGTCTCCCGGGTACTCTCCAGGGGAGTTTCTGATCCGGCTGGTCCCCCGCTGTTCTTACAGCATGTCTTCCTGATCTTTCCAGTTGCCACACTCTTCCTGTTCTGAGATGGAAAACCCAGAACCAAAAGTTGGGTGCTTCCTCTTCTACATCCCCCTTCACCTGCCTGCTTTTCTCACTAGGCCCACATTTGCCCTCAGGCCTCCTTGGTCCCATCCAGTGGACATCAGCTCAGACAACACATGTTCCTATCATGTGGGTAGGGTTTCATGCAGGCTATGACACCAGAGAGGAAGTTGTGGGGAAGACCTCAGACCTAATTACGTGTAGTGACTTTGAAACTTTCTAGGAGCTTTGCCTACCTTCTCAAACCCTTCTGGACATATTCTTCTCCAATCTATGACATCTGTCTTTCTAGCCCAGAGAACCCACATCTTGGGAGTTATCCCCTTGCCCTGGCCCTCTTCATGATTTCAGGGTGTCTTGTCTCATCTGAGAGCCCCTTGGCTGTTAACAACACGTCTTCCTCTCTTGCCTGCCTAAGCTGTGTTTCTAGACTCTCTCTTCCCCGGTTTAAGCTCTTCCACTGCTTCTCGGTGCATATCATTTCCTGCACCCTACAGAGAACGGCCCACGGCTTCATTCATGGCCCACTTGTCGGAGCCATCTTCACTTGGTTCTCACTCAACCTACATCCAGGCTTGTCACCACCCCTCTTTATGGAACCGGCTCCCTGCATAAGCAGTGGCTTATCATCAACTCTCTCTCAGACCTCCCTGTGACGTCAGCAAAACTGACAGGACCAACACCCTTGAGCTTCTTGCCTTCCATCCAAGCCAAAGATGCCCAATCAGAGTCTAAGCCAGGTTAAAACCGTGGCTTCAGCCTACTAGAAAGCTGGCCTCATGATTCACACACACACACACACACACACACACACACACACACACACACACAGTGGGGGCAGGATTGTGGTGCACCCATTTTCTTGCTGCTCTGTCTTAAAGCACTAGTCTTGGTATGGAGTGGCTGCTTCGAGTCTGTTGCCCCTACAGAAGGGGAGAGAAGGAAGGAGTGGCAGCTCTCTTTAAAGGTAGGACTGTGTCATGACCAGCCCCGTAGAACATCAGCACAGAGCCAATCCTGGCAGACAACTGTCATCTGAAGCCAGCAGCCACAAGCCTGTCCATTTTTGAGCTAGGAAAGAGGCCACTGTCTCTGAAGGCTTGTGGCCGTTGTTTCACGTGCTGGCTCTTCTGCCAGCCTCGCTGGTGTTGCTAGTGCCTTAAGTCCCGGCCTGTTTTCTTCCATCGCTGTTCTCCACTATGACTTGGAGCATTCCATGGGGTCACTCCCTCTCCAAGGGATGGTACTGAGACTCCATCCTTAGCATGCCTGGTCCTCCTGACTTTGGGCCACATGCTAACCTTGCAACTAAGTTAATTCCCTCTGAAAATCAAAATTGGTGTTCTGTAACCTAGCTCGTTGGTTCCCCCATCTCTTTGTGCGTTCTTTGCAGCTGCGCGTAGTAGCCATATCCCTGGTCTTTCTCCAGTATTTCTTGAGTAATTGTCTCTCAAGTTCCCTCTGAGCTGGTCCTTCCTCTCCATGTCACTTGCCTCAGCCTGTCTTCTTTGCCTCCCACCTGGCCTCACAGCCACCTGTCAGCTGTCCCCTTGCCTCTTCATGCTACCTGCCTCTCCAGGTCTGAAGTGTAGACAGACTCAACCTTCTGACATTGCAAACTGATGTCCTCTGCAAGGTTCATGTTCAAGAACCATGCTGTTGAGTTACAAAAAAAAAATCACAGAAAACCCCTTGGCATTTCATATATGATCTGTTGGTCCATAGTCATTGCTACCCCTAGCAACATGTGGCATCACCGACTTTGTTTGGACACATCTGCAAAAGCATGAGCTCATGCCCAGTATTCAGTCCCAGTTTCCCCTGTTAGTAACCACCCCAGTTCCCTTTGCCTATAGGGTATCCTGAAGTACAATTCCTTCTCCGTCTTGCTCCCTTTCCTCTACTTCTTCAGGCTCCCAAGCTATGCAATCCGCAGACCACTTTCCTCTGCAGGGCCGGCCTCTCCTCCCCAACTGCTTAGCATGTGTTCAGGACTCAACACTTGCAAGACCTAAATGGCAGCCCCAGGCAACCCCTGTCTTCCTCCCTTCTGGTGTTTGTAGGGGGTAAGACCTCATACAGGACTCCGGCTTCCACAGCCTGGCCTCGGTATCTCCTCTAACAGGGCTACAGCGAGTTGATCTTTCACCTGTCCAGGAGCTCTCAGAGCACAGGAGCACACGCTGCCTTCCCTGTCCCCAGCTCCTGGCAGAAGACTTGGAGGTAACAGCACCCTCAAGACATTTGCTGAATGAAACCATGGTCATGTGGCTTCTCCTTGACTGGAGGATGGACTCTAGATTCTTTCCAGAGCATTTCTGGAGACAGACGTGAGGCTTTTCAGCTCACCCCACTTCCCTTCTATCATAGGTGTTGTACCAACGTCACTTGCTTCTCTCAGCCTAGAGTGCCGGGTCCACGCCCCAGCCCCCCAGTCCCCCACCCACCCCTCGCTCAGCACCCACTCGTCCCACAAAGCTCATGTTCAGCCATCCTCCCTGACTCCCCAACACAGTTTAGGTTCTTTGGTCTACATCCTCTCAGCTCGCATTTGCTGTGGGTCTTTCTTGCTCCTGCCTGTCAGGTACAATGTCTAACTTGGTGTTACTGTCCAGCACCTCGCCTTTCACCTCCCATTTCCTGCTCCGCTATCTGTTTGATGGAAGATGGTGCTGCTCTGGTCTTTGATGACCTTGCCCTTATGGTAGACTTCCAAACTAGGCCCACCTTTCTTCCTTATCTTTCTGGTTCTAGTTTATTGACTCAAGACCAGTTGTCTCCCTCACAAGTTCATCAGTACCCTTCTCTGGTGTGTATTTTTAAAGATTTATTTGTTTATTTTTTGCATGTGGGTGTTTGCCAGAAGAGGGCATTAGATCCTTTGGAACTGGAATTACAAATGGTTGTGAGCTTCTGCGTGAGTGCCAGGTCCTCTGGAAGAACATCCAGCGCACTTAACTGCTGAACCATCTCGCCAGCCCCAGTGATACAGAGAATGATGTGGAAATATAGAAATAGTAAGTGTAGTACTGGAGAGCTCATGAAGGCAGAGAAGTAGAGAGAGAGAGACATGGGGGGGACAGAGACAGAGACAGAGGGAGGTCGATGGTGGTGTTTAGTATTTTCCTGACAGTGCATCCCTGCTGTGACTTGGTTTAATTTTCTGAATGAAAATATCCACTTTCTGGGATGAGAAGATGGCTCAGTTGGCTGTGAAAGCAGAGAGACCCAAGTTCCATCCTCAGGACCCATATAAAAAAAGTCAAGTGTGGTGGTGCACTTGTAATCCAGTTCCAGGGAGGTGATTACCAGCTAATCCCCGGATTCGTTCGCACACCAGCCTGGTCTTAATTGCTGTGTGCCAGGCGAGTGAGAGGAGCTCTCTCAAAGGAGGAATCTTCCTGAGGATGACAACTGAGGATGTGGGCATGTGCATGTGTAACTGTACACATGTACACCTACATACATGATCGCACAAACAGACATACACATGAACATGCAAATATAAACACAGAGCTACCTTTACACTGACATGCTTCGAGCCACAAACAAGAATTCAGGGTTCTGACTCATGCTCATGCATCTTTGCTTCTGTTCAGTTCCGTTGCTATAGCCAAGAGGGAAGCTGATTCTGCCCCACTCTGTCTCCAAGCAGAGGAGCCCGCACCAGGCTGGACAGAGTCTAGGTATCTTCTCTCACTCAGACCCCTACCCTTGCTAACTCAGTGACTGAGTGGCCACCCAGTGGAAGTTGCTGTACCGTTTGATCATAGCTTCATCCCCATGTTTACCATCAGCAATCAACAAATTAATATTCTGTGAGAAATAGTCGCTTATTACAGACATGTCAGCTGAACCGAGGAACCTTTCTGCGGATATTTCTGGAGCTGGGCTTGATTTATTCCTTCCCCTTTCCCTCCCTCAGACTAATTAGTGCTTTTGTGGACAATGGAGTTGAGCAAACTGACCTCCACCTTCCTCAGCAGAAGTCTCAATGGCTGGTGGCCAGCAGGTAGTGGACACCAAACATCTGGATACTCAGGGGCCTCCAAGGGTTGCTAGAGAAGACCTGTCAAGAGCTCAAGGACACCACAAGAGACTAGCCTAACCCTTGACCTGAGACTTTGCCTGGCATATTAAGCAAAGTATTCAGAAAATGAAGTGTTTGGGGCTAGGGAGATGGCTTAGTTAGCAAAATGCTTGCCTTGCAGGAAGACCTGAGTTCAAACCCCTAAAACCACATGAAAAGCCAGGGATGGTGAGGTCACGCAGCTCGTCATCCTAGTGCCGGAAAAGGAAAGACAGGAGAACCTCTGCCGCTGGCAGGCTATCCTGCCCAGTCTAACGTGTGAGTTCCAGACCTCATAAAGTAATACAGAAAGAAGATGACCTCTGCCCTCCCTCATCTACCATGTGGATAGGGGCATAGTGAGGTCAGTCTGGGTGTGTGTCCTGAGGGAGGGGTCTTGGGAAGAAGAGAGGCATCCCGTGGGGCAGATCACAGAGAAAGGGGACTGTCCCAGGCTGCTGGCTGAACAGAGAGGGCTGTGATGGAGGAGAGGAGAAGGAAGGGGAGGGGAGGGAAGGGGAGGGGAGGGGAGGGGAGGGAGAGGAGAGGAGAGGAGAGGAGAGGAGAGGAAGAGGGAGAGGGAGAGGAGAGGGAGGAGGGAGAGGAGAGGAGAGGAGAGGAGAATAGGGCAGTTGGGATGGGATAATCTCTGGGCTCCTGAGATAAGGAGGAAGGGCTGCTTTCTTGGAGCTAGAGCTGAAGTCTGGGCCCAGCAACCCATAAACACTGGCCTCTTTTTGATGTACAAAGACCAGCCCCAGCCTAGGCCCATCATCAGGGTGTCCTCAGCAGGGAAGCACTGCCATAGTCTTTCATTTGCCTCCCATGTGGCTCCCAGCTCATGGGAAGCTGTCTGGGTGGGGGCTACCAACCAGAGCTTGGCTGTCCCCCAACCCTTGTCCTAAGCCTTGACGTCACCAGTCCAGACATCTGGCTGTCAGGTCTGATTGAGCTTACGCTTAGGGGGAACTAACTCTATGCATGTCCATGTCTGGCCAGCCAGCAGCATTCACATCCTGGCTCTTTTCCCTGTGCAAAACCCTGAGCTTCGCAGCACCTTGTGAGCGCCGTGGGACAACAAGCACTCTTTGGAGTGGTTGTGAGAATTGAGAAAGTGTGTGGAGGTTCAAGAGATGGTTCAGTTGGTGAAGGGTTTGCCACACAAGCATAAAGATCTAAATTCAATACCCAGAGCTCAGGTAAAACGGGAAGGGTGATGTGCACTCGTATCCCAGAGCTGGGGAGACAGCAACAGCAGGGCTCCAGGACTTCAGACTGGCCAAACAGTTTAGCTGATCTGTAGACCCCAGGCTATGGAGAACCTCAGTCTCAAAAGGCAAGGTGGATGGCAAAAAACAATGAGAAATGACACTCAGAGTTGACCTCGATGTCCACTTGGGTGTGCACACACACTCCGCCCATCCCCTCAATTGAGACCATGTGCTGAGTGCTGAATACAGCTCAAGAGCAGAGCCCGACTCTGCAGACACCTGACTGATGGCTGCTTCTGCTAGAGCCAGATAAGCAGATGCTCCTGCAGTGGTCCCCTGGGTGGGGGAGCACCTGCCTGGTACACACAAGAAGATTCAAGGTTCTTCTCAGATTCTTTGCAGTGTTACCAAGCTCTGTGACCTTTGTGGATACCTCTCTCTGTCTGGAAGTCCCAGTTTCCTGAAAATGTTAATTGACAGCATTCAAGTTTAGTTCTTTAAGCGAAGCTTATTTTTCTTGTCTTGGTTGGGATGTACAAGCAGAGGTTCAATGAGACATGGCCATCCAGATGGAAGTCTTGCAAATGAAACTTATTATTTCTTGTAAGCCCCTTGTGAAGAGAGAGGAGGGTTTGTCTGGAGAGGAAGCCCGGCAGAGGGATGCTGCAGGAAGAATGTGAATCTCGAAGGCACATGGTGGAGCCACACATGGTGGAACCACACTCAGAACTCTCTAGACCAGTAGGTGAGTGGTATGCAGAGATGCTCCAAGTCGCGCTGTCCCACACAGTCCACGTGCCCCATCACTCCTCGCTTCTCTCTGCAGACGCTCACACCTGGGTGCGGAAGGGCTTCCTGTGAGAGGACTCTGAACTAAGAATAGACCAAATCTGACCTGAGGTTGGATGTTAGGGAGAGAACTCCACAGCAGGAAATTCTGAGGGTAAACAGGAAAAAAAAAGTGTATATAAGTATATTGCCTGGATATATGTCTGCGCACGATGTACATGCAGTGCCCAAAGAGGCCAGAAGAGGGCATCAGATACTCTGGAACTGGAGTTACAGGTGGTTGTGAGGTACCCTGTGGATGCTGAGAATTGAACCAGGGTCCTCTTCAAGTTCTCTTAGAAGCTGAGCTACAGCTCCATCCTCCAGGAAAGCTTTAACTGACCTATGACTCTACTTTGTCACTTTGTCTTCTCTTCTTTCAGTCGGTGTGTTCTTGGGAGCTCCCACAGGGTCTGGGTTAGGGTGACCCCTGCCCCACCCCCAATGCCATATTTCCCTTTCTGCTTTTTTTGAGCCATCCTTCTTGGAAGGAATAATTGCTAAATTTTAGGTATCTCAGAAGCACTGTTACCAACTTCACTTTTTGATCCTTGGATTCTGAGCACAAGGCACATGGCCTTTTCAAAGGTGGTGGGTGCTCACGCTGACTTAGGTTGTAGTTTATGTCACTTATGCTGTATGCTGGGATAGGTTCACAGAGATGAGGGCTTTGGTGTTCCTAAGAAAGCTCTGGGAGGGTACAAAAGAAAGAGAGGGAGAAGGAGGCCCATAAAGGGTGGTGTCACAGGAGGGGAGGGTAGTCACTGGGGCGTGGCTCAACATCACATAGGGAGAGTGGAGACAGTGAGAGGCATTTCAATTGCAGAGATTAAGGAAGGTGTTTAACTTCCACCTCCAGTGTTTCCTTTGACTGAGGTCTACTTTAGGGCGTACTTGATCCCCAGCACCTGTGATTAGAGTCCCAGGCATACCAGCTGGGATTGCCCTTAGGGCTACATCCTGCTTTTGCCCCAACCTCCCCACAACTCAAATCAATCAAGATTTGAGAGTCTCTGGGCTGGAACATTGTGCTGGAAATAGCCACTAGGAGACAAATAAAGGCAAGATGAGACCCGGGTCAGGACATAGGTCTGCTTGGGTCTCTCATCCCCTGGAGTTTCCCATTTCTGCACTTCTGGCCAACAACAGACCCAGTTCCCCTTATACCTAACTCCCTTTCCATGTTTTCTGTACAGCTAACAACTTGGGAAGACAGAGCAGTTCTATTTACCAAAGGTAACGCCTTCCCTGGAACTAGCGCTTAGACATGATTATGACTATTGCAAAAGATCCAGGTCCCATGAGCTCCAGGATCCTCCCATGATGCAGTGTGTACAGGCAGGCATCCCTGGCTCTATAGGAATCAGGACCCATGGAACTGGCTCACATGTGTGCGCGTGCGTGCAAGCACACACACACACACACAACACACACACACACACACACACACACACGCACATCTGTCTTCTGCTTCTACGGTGTAGCTGGCTGTGCTACTAGTCTGTACAAAGGGCTGATTCTCACTGCAGCTTTTGACACTTCCGAGACCTGTCAAGTCCTGGTTATTAGGTCAATAGCAAAATGAGGCCTAAGACTCTTTGGAAGCTACTGATCTGTAAGAAAAACAAGCAAGCTACGTGACTCTGCCTATTCCTGGTCTTCTGAGTGGGCATGGAGAACAGCAAGGCAATGGAGCCTGGTTGAGGGCAGCATGTCCAGGGTGGTCCCGGAACAGTTGATGATGCGCCTAACACAGAGAGTTGGGAGGGACTGACTGGGGCCCGTGGGTCATAGAAGCCAGCAACACACCACTATTTTCTTCTCTGGAACTCACTGTACCGACCCTGTCATCTCCCCCCAGCTCACTTTGCCCCATTTGTCAGGGGGAAACCCTCAGAGAGGCTGTGGCAGTTCCTTGGGCACAGAGTCACTTGTGTGGCCGGGGAGTGGAGTCCAGAGTCTGGAAGAGCCCCCACCCACTCTCCCAGCAGCTGCCAAAGACCACCGGGAACATCTACCAGGGAACAGATTTATGGCCGAGCCAGGAGGAGCGTCTGAAAAGATACCTACAGTCTTTCTGACGGCAGAATTTACAAGCTCCTCCTTCATTTGCTACTGAGTGGAAAAATACATTGGGCCCAGAACTGTTAGCTCCCTGCCAAGGCCTGTGACTCACTCCCAAGTCATAAATAACGGGTCCCTCATGACAAAGCAGAGAAGGGAGCCGGGCCCAGGGCCACGTATTTATTAGAAAAGAGAGTGGGACCATTAGTCGGGGGCTTGGTTTCCGGGAAACTCTCAACCACTCCTCACCCAAGGTCAAGAGGCCCTTCCACAGGGACTCTGATCTGACATTTGTCTCCAGACCCCTAACCTCTCATGGGGAGCTGAGGCCAGCCAGCAGAGACATCCCCTGGCCACCCAGTTCCTTGGGCTGAGAGGAAGCATTCCTGTCAAGGTCCTGAGGGGACCTCTGCCTGCTGATGCTGCTCCTGTTCGACATGGAGTTGGTAGAGCGGTGGCCTCAGTGGCCACGGTGTTGTGTGGATCAGGAAACATTTAGTGCCTTCAAGTATGACTTCTGACACGTCTCTCTTCACCCCTACCCCCAAAGCATGTATTTTGCAAACCTCCAGCGCAGCCCTGGGAAGGGTGTGGAGGAAGCAGATGTTGCCACAGTGCAAAACATTCGGCACCATTCGTGTTGGCGAGAGGCGTGGTGTAGGGGCAAAGGCAGAGAGAAGGGCTCTCCTTCTGACAGGCTCTCTCCTTATCACTCTCCATCTCTGGGGGTTCAGGAGAGAATTCAAATGATAAAACATCCAGAAGGGACCATAAATCATTTGCAGATTGTCGATGATACCTTGTGCGTTGGAAGGAAACACAGCTGGTGTGATTGAAAGTATGAACTAATTATCTCCCTCGAACCTGCCCGATTCCAACATCATCTCTCCAGTGAGTCAGGCCAGAAATGGGGTTGTCAAGGGATCAGGGCCTATGTCTGCCCCTCTTTTCATCTTTGACTTCTTCCCTGAGCCTGCTATCACAGTGCTGGCTCAGGGCCCTGCCAACATTCACTGTCGCTTGAGTTCCCTCTCTCTTGCCGCATCCTCTTGCCTTTTGATGAAGGCTCTCTCTGGAGCAGCCTCAGACCCTGCTGCTGCTGCTGCTGCTGCTGCTGCTGCTCCGTCGAGCTCCACTCTCTCCTGCTCACCCACCAAGACCCAAGCTGGCCCTCTACTGTGCTCCTTCTCAGAGCCACCTGGCTGTGCCAGTTATCCACTCCACCCCCATCCTGAAGGCTGGGTGACCTTCACTTCTCCTACACGGCTGTGCACTCTTCAAGGCAGACGCCACCCTGGGTGTCCAGATCCTGACCTGCTGAGGACACTGGGAGCAGCTGAAGGAATGAAGGGTGAATGGCCAGAGGAATGGATGGAATCATGAATCAGTCTTGCCTTTGTGACAGCCCTTGGCACGCACAGGAACGCGTGCCGAGGCTGCTTCCCTGTTCTGAACTCTGCCCTATTTCCATTGCCTTCTTTTTGGACTCCAGAGCCAAAGGCCTTAACCGCTTGCCTCAACTATGGATGACTAACAGAAGCTCCATGTGTGGATCGATGTGTAAGCTCTGCCACCTTGGCTCTTTGGGGTGCTTTTCCATGCCCCGCCACCCTCATCATTTCAGGCCCCAAGTGAGGGTAGAAGCATTGAGTGACATGGATCCCTAAGGTCCTGGTTTCGACAGATGAGGGCCATAAGGGCACTTTCTTCCTGCATATTCTTGTACCCTGTAATCTCAGAACCTGAACCTTGAGACAGAATACCCATTCAGGTTTGCAAAGTCCCCTGGGAACTCTTTGGCCCAGTATCTTCACCAAGCTGAGATCTTCAGAGACAGAGGCCTGATCCACAATCCTCAGCGTTGGCTGGAGATGCAGACCCGGGATTCCAGACTCCTAATCTCTACTCCGGTTCTCCCCAGTGGTCCTTCCCTCTCTCTGGTCAGTGTCCCTAACACCTCAGGCTGGTCCAGCTTTCCTTCAGCTGCTTCTCTCACCACTCCTAAGGCCTGTTCTCGGTTGTGCCAGTGCCAATGCCAGCGTTGCCTCTTCTCTTTGTCGCTGATGCTCTGCCTTGTTCTTGGCAGGGGGCAAATGACCTCAAGTTCAGGAAAGACAGATTCGTGTCGAAGAAGGTCAGGGTTTAGAAGTAACTTGAGCCTGACTTACGGCAAAAGTTTCTGTGTTGTGCTGGACCTACATCTTTGCCACCTTAGTTCTCAGAACCAAGGTCCCCTTGAGGAAGACTTTCAGGAAGTGGCCCAGACCCCGAGAAAGCTCAGGGTGGTGATGGCTGGGAGAAGAGGGGGGAGCAGAGGAGGGGCCCTAGGAACTGGGGCTGGAGCGCCACCATGTGGGCTTGGGAAGCGGAACCCCTCATACTCCCACTACCCCACTGTGCACCTCAGGTGGACAGCCATGTTCCAGCTGGCCCTTGGGCCACAGTTGGTGGGTGGAGGCTTTAGCCCTGTTTGTTGCTCCCTTGAATATTACTCTCTTGAATGGCCTTCAACAAAAGGTCCTTAAACCTCTGTTGCCCCAGACCATGCTATGGGTTAAGTTCTCATGTGGTCATTTAATTATTTTTGGGACAACATTAAGATGGGAGAGGGGGTCAGGTCGTGGGTTATTATTGTCAGGCAGAGAGCTGTGGAACCGTGTGCCAGATGGAGAATTATCAATATCCCCACATCATGCTACTAATGCCTGGCACATGCAGGGTGTGTCTGTAACACGGCTTTGCTAGATGCCAGCATCTCAGTCTTAGACTCTCCTGCCTCCAGACATTGACGATCCATTCTCAGGCATTCTGCCATAGCAACAAGAAACAGAGCAAAACCCCTGAACCCACACCCAGGAGATGAACAGTGCCTAGTGAGAGGTTAGACCTGCATCCCAGTTGCTCTTCCCAGTCTGTCAGGCCATCTACAGTTGTTTGGGCGCAGTCTGAAACAAGGATAATGAGGTGAGCGGGACCTTGGGGCAGGTGGTCACAGCGCTGCTGCCCATGACAAGCCTGAAAATGCCACTCAGGGAGGTCTCAGGCTTAGAAAGAAATTAGGACTGCTTCTCTCTCTCTCTCTCTCTCTCTCTCTCTCTCTCTCTCTCTCTCTCTCTCTCTCTGTCTCTCTGTGTGTGTGTTTGTGTATGTGTCTGTGTGCACACACACGCACAGGCAGAGGGTAGCCTCAAGACATTGCTCCTCAGGATCTATCCAGCCTCTTAAAATTCTTTTCAGACAGAACCTCTCACTGGCCTGAATACACCATGGCTAGGCTGAAGCTACATGGACCCTCCTTTCTCTGCCTTAGTGCCACCATGCCTGGCATATCATGTGGGCTCTGGGGATTGAACTTGGGGCCTCATGCTTGCAAGACAAGCACTTACCTACCAACTAAACCATCTCTCCAGCCCAAGACTCTTGGGTTTTAGCCACAGTTCCCGTCTCTACCTCTCTTTTCACTGTTTTCCAGATCGTTGCTAGCTCTAAACTATTGCCACAGCTCCGATTCTTAACCATTCTATTTTGTCCTGCCCGTGGTACCAGGAAGTACCAGTTTCCCGCCTCCATCTCTACCTCCAGCCCCTGCAGAACCCACACCTCCAGCAAGCCGTGACACTTGCAGGATAAAGCTGATGCTCCGTCCAGAACCTGTAAGAGAGCACTGGCCAGGTGCTTGGAGGAAGTCAGCCGATTCAGGCTCAGCTCTGAACTGGGTAATCCTCCATACCCAGTTCACCCATGACATTGGGCAAACTACCTCCCCCTTTCTGGTCTCAACTTTTTAATCTGTTGATGAAGCAGCTGGGCCAGTGGGGGCTCTGACACAGCCTGGGTGGCAGCAAGGCTAAGGTTCAAGGTCGCAGCCCTACGTTCTCCCACTGGCTTGCTTTACTCTCTCCAGCCGGGAGGAACATCCTGAACAGCGTTAAGAATAATAAACATGGGCTGATAAACATCAATAGGCCTGCCTAGTGCCAAAAGGGAAAGAGAGAGGACTGCGCTGTGCTGGCTCCTGCTCCCGGGACCACGCCGTGGCTGCCAGCTCCTTAATCATCTGGAGACAGCCGGCCGGCTCCCCTGGCCACACCCCAGGCCAGGGCAGGCAGAGGCCAGGCCAGGCCAAACCCGGGAAGTGGCCACCACTGGGTCCTCAGTCACAGGCCAACCTAGTCTAGGACCTCTCTCTGGTTGGCCTCCTAAGGCATCACCCTGCTTGTAGCCTCAATGGCTCTTCTGGCCCCTGAGACAGAACCTACATACCCTGGCCTGATACGAATGGCCTGACGGGGTCTCTGCCCCTTCTGTGATCTCAGTGCCACCTGATCTCAACTCCATCCTCCACATGGAGGGAAGCCTGCTGGGAACACTGCACCCTCTATCTTCTTTTTTTTTTTTGTTTGTTTGTTTGTTTGTTTTTCGAGACAGGGTTTCTCTTTGGCTTTGGAGCCTGTCCTGGAACTAGCTCTTGTAGACCAGGCTGGCCTCGAACTCACAGAGATCCGCCTGCCTCTGCCTCCCGAGTGCTGGGATTAAAGGCGTGCGCCACCGCCGCCCGGCTCACCCTCTATCTTCTGACACCTCAAATTCTGAGGAAAACCTGGGCATATCTGGTGCCAGAGCTGGCTGAGCCATGCTGGAGGCTCAGAAGACCAAGAACTCCTGAGAGGGGAGAGCTGTTACAGGGGAGCAGGCTCTGGGGCTGCTCAGAGCGCTAGGGGAGTCTGGATTTAAAAATCTGTCTGCCACTTTGCCATGTAGCCTTAGGGAAATGGCTGAACCTCTCTGGGTCTCAGTTGTCAGTAAAAGAAAAACAATATGAATAATAATAATAATAATAATGTCTTCCTTTCCAGGTTCCTCTCAGGCTTGAGCGGCTGACTTACGAGGAGTACTTGGAAGTGGACAGCCATATTTTCTCCAAGGTGCCTGCTCGTATTGATTATCATACACTATGAGCTGGGACCACCTCAGAGGTTTGTTGAATGGCCAAATGACTCACCAGAGATAGAGAAAGGACTGTAGCTCATGAAGCCTGGCCACTGGGGTTGTACAGTGAACATTCTGTGTAACCAACTGTAAGGACACAGATCAGACACCTACCAAGGACAGGGCATTGTTCTGTCGCACCTTGTAAGGTGCTAGCAGGGATAGGAAATCTGGGGACTCTGTTGCCTCGGCATCCCAGAGATGCTGCTAAACTCAGTGTGGTGGCTTTGGGCTAGTTCTGAGCCACGAGGTTCTTGGAGTCAGCCATGGTCTGGAGAAAAGAGAGTGGCCAAGGCAGGAAGTGACCTGCTATGATCAGAGCAGACGGCCCTCCAACTGCCCATCAATGGGCTTCAAGGATATTTCCCAGAGATGACAACCTGGCCCATGAATGAGACCGCATTTCCAAGGGAACCACTGTCCCCAGTCCCCTGGAAGGACATCATCATCATCATCATCTTCCAGACCTCCCGCCTCCCTGGGGAAGCAGTGTCTCCCTGCTTCTGTCCAATTTTCCATGTGAGATTTCCGGAGACACTGACTAGGTCATGTGACAGGAGACATGGTTCGGGGACTTCGTGCATTTCTAAAATTCCTAGTTCTATTTTAAGAAGTCTGCTCCCCTGTGCATACCCGTTCTGCTCCTAGGCCCGAACACACCCCTTTATTATGGGCCGCAGGCCCCTTGCCAGTGGAGAATAAGGGTCACTGGCAAATGTATGAATCAGAGTTTTAATAGGCTGATTAGCCCTCAGCCTGAGGTCTTTCTTCTGGGGTATGGTTAACACTTGCCCAAAGAAGCCTGATGGGAAATGTACCTAAGTAGCAAACACACGGATGGAGATGCCCGTATTTGCCTGTTGGTTGTAGGCTGATCACCTATTGTCTGCTTCCCTGAGTTACAGAATACCATGTGCTGACAGTCAGAGACCTCGGAAAAACCCTGAAGTAAACAGTCCGCTGCAGAATCCCACCCATGGCTCTGTGTGTCTGCAGCTTGTATGTGCTGGTCAGCACTGGACTTCTGTCCCCAGTGGCTTAGAGATGCTGAGTGCATCTTAGAGGTGCAGATTGCCCTGTGAACAGGTGGTGGGTCGTGAGGAGCCCCCGGGCCTTAGCCCTGAGCTAGGGAAGCTGTGGAAGCTGGGGTTCTAGGAGGAGGTAGGATTAACATTGAGGGGAGGTAGTGCTGGGAAGGAAGTTTGAGTGTGAGTCTGTCATTGTGATGACACCTTTGAACAATAACAACAGAAAAAGGAGGTTCCCCTTGGGTTCAGGGCATGACGGGTGATATCTGGGGTGTATTGCAGCCCACGTGTATCTGCACCCCTCTTTCTGGAGCTCTTAATGCAATGAAAGCAATGACTTCTGCAACCTGGAGCAGAGGCGCTGCACTTCAGAGCAGCCTTGTGCAGCAGACTGCAGCCTTGTGCAGCAGACTGCAGCCTTGTGCAGCAGACTGCAGCTGGTCCAGCGTCTTCTGTGTCTATACCCTTCCATTCCCCCTTTCAGGAGCTCTCCGCGCTTCAGGGCCGCACTGTGAGTCTAGCGGGAAAGGTCAGCGGTTGTAGCCTTGGGCCTTATTAAGGGAGTCCTGAACGTGGCCAGCATGCCCTCCTTCCGTCTGCAGAGGTAGCTCAGGGACGGCTGATTAAGCAGCCTGGCACAGTGTCCGCGGTGATTTACTGTCTGCTTCTGCCTGGGAGCTGGGTTCCTGCATTATTCATGGCACAAAGCCATAAATCTGCCCCAGAGCTGGCTGCTGGCTCTGCCTTGGAGGCTGAGGAGGAGAGAGGAGGAGGCAGGAGGGGGAGGAAAGCCTGGATGGGCAAGGTGCTCCAGGGCTTTGAAGAACTTGAGGCTGCTCTTCAAGTCCTGTGGCACCTTGTCTACACCCCAGGGTTTCAGCTGTGAGAGTCCTAGTCCCACTTTGACTTCTCTGGTCCAGGTGCCTCCTCTGTCTGACCCGGAAGTCTGACAGCAGCCGAAGTCTCACACTGCTGCCGCAGGTGCCTTACAGGACTTAAAATCCCCAGGCCACATTCCTTTCTTTTCTTAAAAAAATAAAGTTTTAATTTTGGGATATTTTAAATTATTTTCTGATAATTTTGTGCATGTACAAAACATGCCTTGATACCAGTTACTCCCAATTCCCTTCTCCTACTACCCCTAGATGCCCCCTTCCCACCTGCCTGGACTCCTCCCTTCTTTTTCTTTTCTTTTTTAGTTCAATCAGTATTGTCTGCTGGAGTGTTGGCTGGTCTTGTTGACTTGATCTTTTGCAGATAATCCCAGCCACTGTGACTGTTAACCACAGCCTCTGTGACGGGTAACCACAGCCGCGATGGCGGGCAGTCACAGCTGCTGTGACGGTTAACCAGCCTCTGTGGCAGGTAACCACAGCCGCGATGACGGGTAACCACAGCCGCGATGGCGGGCAACCACAGCCCCTGTGTGAGTTAACCAGCCTCTGTGACAGGTAACCACAGCCGCGATGGCAGGTAACCACAGTCTCTGTGACGGTCAACCACAGCCGCTATGGTGGGCAACCACAGCCGTGATGGGTTCATGAGTGCACTATGGCCATGCCATGTTGGAAAGATATCCCACAGCACTCCTTCCCATCCATGGACTCTTGTATTCTTCCTGCCCCCTCTTCTGTGGTATTCCTTGAGTCTTGGTGTGGTTGTTAGAGGTGTCCCATGTGGGGCTGAGCACCCAGTCATGTATTCACGGCACTTTAACTGGTGAGTCTCTGTACTACCCACTCTCCACTGCACAACCAGATCAGGCATTCTTTAGAACCATCAGGCAATGGAGGGCCCCATCCTGCAAAGTCCAGATGGAGCCTCTGCTGGTCTTCTTGTCCTGGTTGCCTCTGCCTCACTCGCATGTGTGAGAAAATGCAGGGCCGCAGGTGTGAGAATGGGCAGAAGCTCAAGTTTGAACCGTCAGGAGCACCTAGAGGTTCTTCAAAAGACACACTGCTGGGCCCGCTGCCAGGGTCTCAGTGGAGCCTGGGAATCTGCAGTTCTAGCAAGTTGCTTGTGATGCTGAGCTTCACAATGGATCGTGCGATAAGAAGAGCTACTTTAATGTAATTTAACAAAGTCTTGCTGTGTTAAAACCACTCCACAAGAACTATCCACAAAAGCTTGCAAACTGTTAGATCGACTCACTGTCTTAATGAAATACTGTTAGTGGCTCTGCCGAGCTCTGAACTGGGTGGACATTATGAAGGGCCAGACACTGGCCTCTGTTGTCAGCTTGGGGTTCAGTTGCATGACAAGGGCACCACGAAAGGGCTCCAGGTGCTGTCTGAGAGTTGAACCAAGAAACTTGTCCAGTTCAGCTTCAGTTTGGGAGTCTATAGCCTACTCCTCCCAGCTGTGACCCAAATGAGTGGAGACATCAGCATACTTTGTGTCTGGCTGACTGAAGAAACAGCCAGAGATATGATGAGCTAGAGAAATGTAGTCAAGTTGGACGGGATCACTGCCCCAAAGGAGATACCCTGCAGAGTGGGAGGTTGTGAACTCTCAGGTAAGACATGAAGGTCTTCGTTAAAATAATTTTTAGAGTTTTGTTCTGGCTATAAATTGTGCTTACAATGGGCACAAATGGTTTACTCTGATTGCAGTCCATTCTTCTATGGATTTTCATTTTTCTTGAAGTTGATGAATTACCTTGGTTTCCCATTCCACCCCCCACTCATTTGTTTAGGTTTCTTTTGGACACCTAAAGTATTTCATACCTTTCCAAGATGTTTGACATATCTTTCAATAGAGTTTTCTGATTGGTCAAGCCTACTAGATCATTTGCTATTTTTATTTTGAGTTGTGTCTGCTCCACCTTGTCCCAATTCTTTCCATGGTTCCTGCAAGCCTCACCCTGGCTCCTCCCTCTCTAAGACCCTGGCCTTCACTGGGTTCCTCTCCTAGGCTTACTGCTTGCTCACTCAATCCCACAGGGCTCTTTCTCCCAGGCCTCAGGCCTTGATAACGTGTGTGCCCTGTTAGCTTCGTGAGAAATGGGGCCACAGAGGGAAGAACGTGAGAAGACCCTGGATGCCAGGGATGTTTTTCTTCTACTTGACAATTTTACTTTTTAATTTTACATTTTACTTTTTAATTTTAAATTAAATTTTTAAATTTAATTTAATTTGACAATTTTACTCTAAGAAGTGTCCTTTCCATCTTGTGGGCTGCCTTTCCTCTCAAGGAGCAGTCAGGATCCTTTCTGTATCCTTGTTATTCTAAATCACAGCAGTGTGTCCTAGGGTGGGAGTTCTAAAAAACAACTTTGATTTTGATAGTTATTTTCTTTAATCATAGAAATTTTTCATGTGGTCATTTGATCCTTTCTTTCCTTCCTTCTTCTCTCTCTTTTCTACTCCCTTCCCTGCTTTCTCCTCTTTTTCTCTCTCCCTACTTCTTCTTCCTCTCCTCTACACAATTGCTCACACCACACACACACACACACACACACACACACACACACACTCACACTCATGCACAGATGTACACACACGCACTTGCTCCCGTCTTCTCAGCTCTCCTTTCCTCCCTTCCTATCCCTCTTTATTTTTGTAGTTACACTTCTACCATTTCCCTCTGTACCCTGTACCTAGATATTGGAAATTGCATCTTCTGAATTTGCTAATTTGGGGATCTTCTATTGTCCATATCTTTTGACTTCTTTTCTACTGTTTTACCTCCAACTGATGACTTGGTTTTTATGCCCTTAGATCCTTTGCTCTCTGCTTGCCCCTTCATGTGGACCCTCTTTTTATTTCATTGATGCAGCATTTTCTTTCATTTCTCGGAGAATGTTAATTGTGTGTTTTTGATGCTTTCTTTTTCTTTCCTTGTGATTTTTGTTTCTTCTAAGTTCTCTTTTTGTTTGTTTACTTCTGGGTTTTACATGGGGAATTGCCCCCAGATGTCTGGCAATTGTTAATCGTCTGTTCCTATTTCCAAGTGAAGATGAAAAAAACAGACCCACATCTGTTCGAGGAGGTAGAGTATCATGTAAAGGGGCAGGGTGGGGGTGGAGTATTAGATCAGAGAGAAAGAGAGACAGAGATAGCCAGAGACCATCCTGGAACCCCAGCCTCTTTCCAGTGGGGGTCAAAACAGGCAGTAAACATCTTAGTTGACCGTCCTGGATGCTCTCCCCCAGGAGATCCCTCAGACAGCTATAGCACAAGTCAGCACCCTACAGTGTGCTGGGTGCTGTTAACCTACAGAATTATAGAAGGAAGATGCTCGTTGTCTCGGATCCTTAAACTCCAGGGTGACTATTCTGCATCAGTAAATAACCGACTGTGCATGGGAGCACACAACTGCACCGTGTGCGTGAGTCCGCAGCTCACTCAGTGCCCCGCTTAGGAATGACTGCTACTCTTCCTGGACTTGATCCTGGTGCTCCCGGACCATCCTACGCTGCTTCCATCTGCTGTGATAAACATCACAACCTAAACAACTTGGGAAGGAAAGGACGTTTTCCCCTTACGCTTCCATGTCGCTGATCATCACTGAGGGAAGTCAGGGCAGCAACTCAAGCAAGAGCCCGGAGGCAGGAACTGAAGCTGAGCCCGTGGAGGAACAGTGCTTACTGCCTTGCTCTCCATGGCTTGTTTAGCTTGTTTTTGTAAACAATCAAGGACACCTGCGTAGGTTTGGGACACCAATAGTTAGCTGTCCCCCTCCTCCAGGTTAATCAAGGAAATGCTCCACAGACTTGACCACAGGGCAATCTGTGGGAGGAAATTCCTCAATTGATATTTCTTCTTCCCAGGTATATCTAGGTTTGTGCCAAGTTGACAAAAACGAACTAGCACATGGGGTTTGGAGCTTCACTAGCCCAGACTGAACAACTGATATCTACCTCAACACCCCAGCTACAGCACGGATGGCCTCTACCCTCGTGTGTTCAAGAATACATTCTGGCTCCATCCTGATCCTAATACCCAGATCCAGAATCGTGCTAGAAGAAACAGGTTCCTGCCAAGAGTCTCCCTTACCTAAGACACCTTTTTTTTTTTTTTGTTTAAGACACCCATTTTTGCTTGTTGGCCTTTCCTTGGGGGACGAGTCACACAATTCCTCAGGCAGACCTAACACAGACCTCTATCAGTATTTCTGAATTGCCTAAAATGAGTGGACCTAGGATTTACAGATTCCATTACCTTTACAGCCCCTGCTGTGGCCTCTCTGACCTACATTCTGAAAACCTACAATTTGGAGACAAAGAAAGATGTGTAACATCACTAAAAATGAAAGTGTCGTCAGATGATAAGAAGAGTTTACTGGACGATATGGACACAACTTTGTCACAAAACTAGGTCTTAGGAGATGACTCAGCCAGTAAAGCATTAGCTATGCAAGATGAAGTCCCAAGTTCCACCTCTAGCACTTACAAGAAAGCTGAGAACACCAGTGTGTGACTGTGACGCCAGTACTGAGGGTGGGGCAGAGACAGGAAGACCCCTGAGGCTTGCTGGTCAACCGGTCTAGTCAAATCAATGAGCTCTGGGTTCAGTGAGACAGCCCACCACCAAAAATAATGTAGAGAAGGATTGAAAAAACACCTGACATTGACCTCTGGCCTCTGCACGCATGTGGTGGACTTGAACACATATGTACACATGCATGTACACATACAGCTGTGCCATATTAGAAACAAGTAGCATAGACACACCCCTGTTAAGTGAGACAAAGTCCCTCCCTCGTCTTTCTCCAAACAAACAACTGAGACAGACTAATTAAAGAAATGAGGATGTTGTTCCACTGCCACCTGGACCCTGCTTGCTCTGCCTGGCCATTGATGTTTCTTCATTCTTCATGAAGCTGAAGCCCCTAGGAAGCAGCAGAGAGTTGTGGATGGGGAAAGACCTTGCCCGGAGAGCACAGGGTATGAGCGTGCCCGTTAGCCATTTAAAATAGGAATCACAGTCTCAGAGTTTCTGGAAATTTCAGGGGCAAGACAATACTTCACCATGGCCCAGTAACACATGGAACATGTAAACAGAAGCCTAGGAATCAGGCTCGAACTTGGGCTGAGACCTCAGCAAAGTATAGAGCCCCGCAGCTGCCCATTGCTATGGCCAGAGATGGCGCTACACCGGCTCTGAATGAACAGTGGCAGGGCCAAGGGAAGCGTACACATTTGTTTCCTCTCTTTAAAACAGGGTCTCAGTGAGTCTCTTTTATTTTGAAAATGAATAAAAAGGGAAAACAACGATTTGGTCTACTTGGAAAAAAAAGAGAGAAAGAAAGAAAAAAAGCCTGCAGAACGTGAGAAAGGAAACCTCATCTCGATGACTCAGAGGTGCAGGGAGCAACCAGTATAATTTTAGAAGATTCTTTGGAACCCTTGACAGACTACAGGAACTAAAAACTGTTGTCTCCATGAATAGCTGGAGAGAACAAGGAGGAGAGAGATCAAGATGAAGCAGGAGGAGATGAGAAGTACTAAGTGAGAGGAAGGGAAGCTGGCTGGGTTGGGAGTGTGCCAGCCGACAGTCAGGGCACACTGAGCTGCCCTAAAACAGTGTATTCAAGTAAGCAAGCCTGTTTGCTCACAGGCTTACCCAGTCAGTTCTGCCTCATGCGAGTAGGGTCTGCCCCAAGAGATGGTCACATCGTTTGGGAACTGGAATTCTGAGTTTCCACAGTTCCACCCCGCTCTTCGCCTCTCTACATGTGGACATTGATTTTTATGTTCCTTTCCCATCTTTCAAAACTTTTGTTCCAAGGTGGGTGGGCTGCAAAGCTAAGAAGTTCTTCTGAATTCAGTTTCCTTTAGCCACTGAAGCTCCTGGTGGCCAGAGAATCATAACACACCTCTCCTATGGCTTGGCGTCTGTAAGGCAGCTGGATCCCCAGAGTGGTAAGGGGGAGGCTTTCTAGTCAGAGCGAAGATGAAGGCGTAAGATAAAAAGTATTTCAGGTTGCTGCAGGGAAATTTTTATGATTGACTGACATCAGGGTTGAACTCCCCAGGGCTGTAGGTTAAGGATGCTGATGTCAGTATCAATTGTTAAGTTTGAGCTAGTAAGTTTCTAACCCATGGGAGCTCCAGAACCTGAGGGCACAGGGGGGAGCTGCTACACCTCCAAAGACCAAGACGGTGACTGACATCTCCTTGTCATCTTATTGGTTCAATCAAGTCACAGAGTTAACCCAGGTGTGGGAAGAGACTCGCTCCTCCTTGAGAGGAAACACATGATGGGTAGCTTCAGGAGAGCTGGTTGACAGCCATCTTTGTGTTTAGTCTATCTATCTGGGAGTTAAAGGTTCAAAGAAGGACAGGGAAGGAACTTAAACATTAATACTCCTGAGAGCAGAGGCAGCACTGGCGAATCACACCAGAGAAAGGAAAGAGAAACACAAGTAGTTCTTCTGTGAGCATGAGATGGAGTTGACATGCCAGCCTAGAGGACAAGCAGAGAAGCAAGGAACTCAACGCAACCCCCTCTCTCCTTGCAAAACTCCTTGTGCTGGGTGGGCATCTTTGTGGCAGAAATAGCCTCCCACAGAGAATCTGAGCAAGCCAGAATCCCATTCTCTCAGGCTACCAGGAGACCAACAAATGACTCCCATCAGCCAGCAGCACCCCAAGGCTCTGTCGCTTGATTTGGCCTCATCTTGTGCTTTGAAAGGAGACTCCAAATGTCTATCCAGATGTGTTCTAGGCAAGATCATAAAAAAGATCCCATCTAGGGACAGATAATGATAATTATGTTTGCGTATATGTGTGAGTGTGTGTGGGGGTGTGTGCTGTGCACACCTAAGTACACACACTCATGGAAGCCAGCAGAGGTCATTGGGTATCCCGGTCTATCAATTTCTACTCTCTTCCCTTGAGAAGGGTCAGGTCTGTGGTGTTTGAATGAGGATGACCTCCATAGGCTCGTATCCTTGAGTAGTTGGTCCCCAGCTGGTGAACTGTTGAAAAGATTAAGTAGTGTGGCCTTTTTGGAGAAGGTCTTTTACTGGGGTGTGCTTTGAGGTCTCAAACACCCATGCCATGCTCAGTCTTGCAGATGTGTGCTCTCAGCTACTTCTCTAGCACCCTGTGTGTCTTCCTGCCCCCACACTCCCTGCCCCCACACTCCCTGCCCCCACACTCCCTGCCCCCACACTCCCTGCCCCCACACTCCCTGCCCCCACACTCCCTGCCATGGTGATAGTGGAACAGCCCTTGGAAACTGTAAGAGAGCACCTAATTAAGTGTCTTCTTCTGTAAGTTGCCTTGGTCATGATGCCTCCTCCCACCAGCAGAACTAAGACAGGGTTTCTCGCTGGACATGGAACTCAGCCAGCAATCCTCCTGTCTCTGCCACCATCAGCATGCTGGGGTTACACGTGTGTGTGTGTGCGTGTGTGTGTGTGGAGTCAAGGCCAGTTTTTTGTGGGTGCTGGAATCTAAACTCGGTCCTCATACTTGGGCAGCAAGCGCTCTTCTCCACTGAGTCATCGCCCCAGCTCAGTTACATTTAATAAGATAAAAATGTTCTATGGCAATCAAGAAATAATGAATAGTTTATACAAAACAAGAACAGCCAAAATATATCAGTATTTCCATTTTTTCAATCATGAGAGTGAAATTCAGTGTTCCATGTTCTGTATTGAAAAAAAAGCTATTTGAAGGTGTTCAGAACAGAGCCCAGTGAGCAATTCTCACACTTGAATTTTGGCTTCCTAAGATGTGGTGTGTGTGTGTGTGTGTGTGTGTGTGTGAATGGGTGTGTGTGTGTGTCTGCTTTTTTTAGACTTTCTGTTCATACCTTAGAATTAGCTGTGTATCTACAAATGAATTTTCTGGGATTCTGACAGCAACTGCATTAGATTTAGAGTCAGTTTGGACTTAACTGGCCTCTTCATTATGTAGTATTATCTAATCCATGAATATGGTATGCTCTTGGGTTTTCCTTGACTAAATGGACAACACACAAGTTTTATCAAATAGATCCCTAATTACAGATTTATACTTTCTAGCCATACTAGTTTTGGGAAATACAAACTAACTATTCCATTTTCTTTGTGGTTGTAAGTGATGCCATATCTTTTCTGTTGATCTTTTGCCCTTTAACCTTCTGGAATTCCTGTAACTCCATGCTTTGTATAGAATACACACAGTTTTGTGCACAGACACCATGCCACTGCAAGTAGAGACAGCTTTGTTCTAAGCTGTATGCCCTTTACCCTTCCCTCTTGCCTCATTTCAGGAGTGAGAATCTTCAGCGCTGTGTTGGCAGAGGTGAAAGAGTGCACTCGTGGCTTAACCTGAGGATGAGGTGAGGGGCTAGAGAGATGGCTCAGTGGTTAACCTGAGCACTTACGGATCTTCCAGAGGACCCGGAATTCGGTTCCTACCACACAATCAGGCTTTTCACAACTGCCTGTAGCTCCAATTCTACGTGATCTGAAACCCTCCTCTGGCTTCAGTAAGTACTGTGTTATGTACATATAAATACACACAGACACACATACAGATAACTAAACATACACATAACTAAACTAAATAATAAATTAATCCTTAATTAAAAAGGATAAAAGCTGCAGAGTTTTTTAAATGAATACGTTTTATCTGGTTAAGGTAGTCCTCCTACATGCAGTCCCTGGGAATCTTTGTTACCAGTGAAGACTGAATTTTGTCAAGCGCAACACTTCTGACTAGAATACAAACACAGAGCTTCAAGATTTTTAGAACAGTAGATCTCGAGATCTGTGGCCAGGCAAAGAGCTCTTGGGTCCGATGCCAACCCACGAATCATAAAAGAAAAATAATATGTTAACTAAAACCTTGTCAAAACAAGCAGCTCATGTGAAGAAAATGGAAAGCTAAACTAAGGGCTGGAGAAAACACTTAGAATCACAGTTGGGAAAGATTGCTATCATGAATATGTAAAGAACTCCCAAAGCTCAACAATAAAAAGTCCAATTATTAAAAAGGGAAGTTATGGAAAGCATTTCCCATAGGGAGGGACTACAGGTGACAAACAAGCACCAGGAAAGGCTTCTCAACGGTGCTATTTTCTACATCATAGTGACTCCAACCAGATGTGCTTCAGCCTAGTGGTGACATGAACTGGGGGACATCTATGCAATAGAACAAAAAGGAACAGACCTTTGTTGACACCAAGGATCAAACTGCCAAGGACTCATAGTGAATCAAAAAAGCCAGTCCATGGCATATTACACACCACATACATTCCATTCATAGAGCTTCTTTGGGGTGACAGATTAGTGGTTGCCGGGAGTGGAGAGCATTGGGTACAAGGCAAGGGAATGTGCAGCTGGACAAGAGCAGTGTCACCTGAGAGGATGGACGTGTCCCATGTCTTCCCTGTAGTAGTGGATGAAACAAACAGCCTGCACAGATGGTAAAATTCCACAGGATTAAAACACACACACAGCCAGAGCATGGCTAGGGTTGGGGAACTCTTCATCTGAACTGGAAGCTGTGGCGTCACTTCCTGCCTGAGGTACAGTCTTGCGGGAAATAAGGTAAAGGGCACGTGAGATCCCTGCATGTAGTCTCACAAGCAGAACACTTAAAGTCAAAACCAAGACCAAACCTCCCACTAATACAGTTATTTAAAACACCAAAGAAGCTAAGACACAGGAAATGAAGTGAGTGAGATTGGCTATAATAACTTTCTTAGCTTTGAAATTTCTAGGGAAGACAGCTAATAAAGGAAGGGGCTATGAATTCAGTTAACAAAATCAAGTGTGTTTTTAGTATATGTAAAATATCAACAGTTAAAATAAAAGAAAGTTCCGTAGCTTATACTATTGAGAACCCTGTGGGACCCTTAGGAATAAACTTTTATAGTTTTACCCAAAGACATAAAACAAGACTTGAATAAATGAGGGAACATGATGTGGGGAAGATTCAATATGTGAAAATGTCACTCCACCACAAATTAATTTATATCTTTAATAAAATTCTGATAAATGTCCCCATAGGATCTTTTTTCTGAACATGAAGAGAATATGAAGTTCTTTGGAAAGAATAAATGGGCAAGAAGTACTTTATTATTAAATAAAAAATTTAAGCATTCAACTGAAGAAACTTCAGAACAAAATACAGCAAAAGAAAAAAGGAAAAAGTAATAAAGAAAACAATGGACTCAAACAAAACAAACAAAAAACCAATAGAGCTGATAAATACATTCAATAGCTCTTTCCTCGAAAATAAAAAAAGTAATAAACAAAATTTGCCTTCGCACCATTTGCCATAAATCACAGGAGAAACAGAGTATAAGAAAAGAATAAATCTAATTTTCATCTTAAGAGTGAACAATATACATCTGTTTTCCCTGCTAAGGTCCTCCACTGAGTCCTTGTTCAACACCAGCGTGTTTTAATTTGTCTAGCTCTTGACATGCTTAATCAGCATAGGAGTGAGTGAAGAGGGGTGGCCCTCTTTAAAAAGGGTGGGTGAATGAAAAACTGAGGACCTGACTGCTCCTAGGTTGGGTTGGGGAGAAGGGTCACTGTAGATATGAGGGCCAGAACAGCCAGAGGCATCTGGAAGAGTCCAGGCTGGACAAATCCATGAGAGGAGGGGGTGGGGAGCAAGAGAGGAAGAGAAGAGAGGGGCAGAGAGAGCACCGGGAAGCAGGACACCAAGAGCCAAGTAGGCACATAGACAACGACTGGGTTATACAGGAGAAGAGCAGCTGGGGTGGGGGAAAGGACTCAGGGACTGGAGAGGTTTAGGGCAGGGGGCAGGTTGTGCCAGCCTGGATGGCTCTAACAGGTTAAGAAGATGCTGGGAGAACCTAGGGGCAGCGCCTGCTTTGATATGTTAAATAGGCACCTCAGTGAGTCATTAGTCCCAGGTTTCTCTGATCTCTAACAGTGGGGTTGAGCTGGAGAGGTGGTTCTGTGGTCCAGAAGACCTGAGTTTGGTTCCCAAGACCCACACTGTGCAGACAACAACTTCCTCTCACTCCAGCTTTAGGGGAATCTGGGACCCCTGGCTTCTGAGGGCACCTAAACTCACGTTTGCATAGTTAAAATAACAAAAATAACTCTTGAAAATATCGTATTATAATCTCAAGGATGAAAATTTTTAAATCTCCAAGTTTACAAAATACATTTTGCAATAAAGAAATGGGTGGAATTGGTAACCCAGTACTAAATGTTCAGCCCTGAAAACAAACATACAAATAACATTATATGGACTGAGCTGGTTATATTTAGCAGTACATATGTATATAAATATATATAAAATACATATATGCACATAACAGGAATTAGTGAAAAAGAGGCCATGAATTGGAAAGAGAACAAGGACAGGTATATAGGTATATGAAGGGAGGACAGGGAAAGGAGAAATGATGTAACTATATTATAATCTCAAAAATAAAAGAAAAAAGTCTTTTTTTGAGATAGGGTTTCTCTGTGCAACAGTGCTAGCTGTCCTGTAACTAGCTTTTATAAACCAAGCTGGCCTTGAACTCATGGAGATCTGCCTGCCTCTGCCTCCTGAGTGCTGGGATTAAAGGCGTGTTCCACCACCACCTGGCAAAAAATTTTTTTTAAAAAAAACATAAATGTGTGAGATGAGGCTGAACATCATAGTCTTTTTGTAATCTAACCTTGAGAGTGCCTGCCTACCTTCCCCTACCTTGTTTGTTGGAAGTGAGATAGGAGAGCTGGCTCACAGATGGGAAGAGGGGATTCTCCATGAACTTGAATTCCAGGAAGTGGGGATCACTGGGGACGATATTTAGATCACCTGACATAGCAGATGTTTGACTTCATGATTCAGCCCACTAGTTGTGGAAATCTCCTACCTTCAGCCTCTCTTTGAGGGAGAGAGCCACAGCTCTGAAGAAGGGGCAGATGCCAGGACTTGTACACAAAAAGCACACGGTGAACTTAGGAGAGTTTTTGTGCTATAAAGAAGTGTTTGGAGAATTCCAGATCAGAAGGAAATAAAGGCTATAAGCAAGAGCCAAATTGAGACAATGTAACTCAACAGATAGGAATGGAGACAGACTGCATGCTGATTGATTTTTACTGTCAACTTGAAACAACCCTAGAGCCACCTCTGGGAAGAGAGAACTTCAACTGAGGAATTCCTCCCATCAAACTGACCTGAGGTCATGTCTGTGAGAGGCGGTCTTGAGGGATGGCTGATGTGGGAGGGGCCAGAACACTGTGGGCGGCACCAAACCTATGCAGAGCCTGGGCTGCCTAAGAAAGCTAGCTAGCATGAATCTGAGTGTCTGAGCTCCTCTCCTGACTTCCCTCAGTAATAGGTTGTGAGCTGGAAGTGTAAGAGGAAATAAATACTTTCCACTGTAACTTCCTTTTCATTGTGGTGTTTATCACAACAACAGGAAACAAGCTAGGGCATCTTGCTCTTCTTCTTCTTCTTCTTCTTTTTTTTTTCTTTTTTTAAAAAAAGAGTTAAATAAAGTAGGGCTCTACACATCCATACTGGTACAAACAAGTAAGTGAATTTTAAACAGAAAAAGAGACAGCCTTAAGTGTAGAAAGTGGGCACATGCCTTTAATCCCAGCACTGGGGAGGCAGAGACAGGCAGACCTCTGTGAGTTTGAGGCCAGCCTGGGCTACAAGAGCTAGTTCCAGGACAGGCTCCAAAGCTACAGGGAAACCCTGTCTTGAAAAAAACAAACAAAAGAAG